>NW_024081191.1:0-9567 GCF_003009895.1 Hyaena hyaena
TTTTTTTTATTTTTAAATGTTTATTCATTTGACAGAGAAAGAGAAAGAGAGAGAGAGAGAGAGCATGGGAGGGGCAGAGAGAGAGGGAAACAGAATCTGAAGCAGGCGCCAGGCTCTGAGCTGTCAGCACAAAGCCTGACGTGGCGCTCAAACTCACAGACTGTGAGATCATGACCTGAGCTGAAGTCGAAAACACTTAACCTACTGAGCCACCCAGATGCCCCCCTCCATCTTTCCACTCAGTTGTCTGAGGACTACTCCCCAGTTCATGTGAAGCACTGTAGCGCTCTCCCACCATCCCAAATGGAGTTTGGTCCTGACTTTGCATATATAAGAATTCATTTTTTGGCTCAGCTAAACAAGGAATCGTTTGTTTTATGACTTTATCATGCAAGATACAAAAAGCTGGCAAAAAGCTTTGAAACTATAGTTGTTCTTTAATATAACCCAGGATCAAACTCTCTGGCACAGATTCTACCCACAGAGACCCCAGGGGTGTGGGCTGTTTCCTTCTTACATGATTATCTTACAGACTTTAGAAGTTACTGTAGTGCTCGCTTCGGCAGCACATATACTAAAATTGGAAGGCTCCAGAAGTTACTGTAATTGTGTTTTCTCAGCTGTTCCCACTGCTTCCCCCAGTGCACCGCTGCTGGCAGGCTAAAGGGAAGCATTTCTCTGTATTCCATAGCACTTTTGGTTAAGCTTAGATTCTCTGCTTCTGAGTGCTTATAGAGCTTTTATGCCCCCCAATAGGTTGATTTTCCAACATTACAGTCTCCTCTACCGAAGACCTTCACCTTCAAAATTCCATTATATTTTGGCCAAGGACTGCGGGAGGTCTGCCTTGGTATCTTCCCATCCCTAATGTGGGTAAGGTGATGAGACCTCCTTACCATATGTTAAAAGTGTCTTCGAGATGACAGAGGCCCACTTCTTACTTCACTGAAGAGAAACTGAGGCCCATAGGCCCATGGAGACAGTTAGTTGGTGGTAGGTCCAGAGCCAAGCCCAGAATTCCTAGGCTCGATTTCATTATTCTTTCCACTCCATAAAATATGAGTGGGAGGAGAGTCGGGGAGGCAGGAGACTTACCTAACTAGGGCTACAAAATTCCAGTTTTGGGTGAGAAGGGCAGCAAGTCCAGAGGACTCTGAAAGGCTCCTGGTTTAAGAGTTACCAGGCAGACTCATGCTGTGGAAATGATAGTGGTGCCGCCAGGAGCCCACTAACGTGTCTGCAGAGTGTCCCAAGAGCAACATTTCCTGACCAGTTCAGGCCGTCATTAGTTCCCCAAGGCCAGACATAACTTCTGGGCAAAGAGGTGATTCTGAAGGAGGGGCTATCTCCCCCAACAAAGCTATGGCTTCAGAGAAGCAGAGGTCAATGAAGTAAAGGAGCCAGAGCTGAAACAGAACATTCTCCCAGGCAGGCAAGGGAGGATGGAGCAGCCATACAAAGGCAGGATTTGAACCAGGACAGGGCTGAGTGTGGAAACAGAAGACCCTCAAGAAATAGGGCCAAATGTGTCAAATGCTGCAAGAATGAGAGGCCTTGTAAGGCCTGTAGAAGATTGGAAAAGGTTGTTCATCCAGTTTGTTGTGATGGGACTAGAGCCAGATTGTGATGGAAGAAGCAAGGGGCTTGTGAGGAGGTGGGGGCAGCAAGAATTTACTCTTTTAAGAAGGTGGTTGCAGCATTATTCATAATATTCAAGACATGGAGCAGTTGGAAGTGTCCATTGACAGATGAATGGATGAAGAGCATGTGCATATATATATATAGTATATAGTATATATAATAGAATATTATTTAGACATAAAAAGGAAGGAAATCTTGCCATTTGTGACATTATGAATGGAACTTCAGGGCATTATGCTAAGTGAAATAAGTCAGACTGAGAAAGACAAGTACCGTATGATCTCACTCCTATATGGAATTGTTAAAAAACAAAACAAAATTCATAGATACAGAAAACAGATTGGTGGTTTCCAGAGGCAGGAGTCTGGGGGAGTGGGGGAGGCAAAATGGGTGAAGGGGGTCAAAAGGTATAAACTTCCAGTTATAAGATAAATAAATTCTGGAGATGTAATGTATAGCATGATGACTATAGTTAATGATTATGTATTGTATACTTGAAAGTTAAGAGCATACATTTTAAAAGTTCTCATTATAAGAAAACAAAACTGTAACTTTGTGTGATGATGTTACCTACACTTACTGAGGTGGTCATTTGGCAATATATACAGACAATGGATCATTATGTTGTACACCTGAAACTAATATAATGTTACATGTTAATTATATCTTGACTGAAGAAAAAAAGAAAACCCAGTCTGGCATTGAAAAGAAATAGACATGTAAGAAGGGCTAACAGATAATCTTGGTGTTTACCAATAAGAGTTTAATATATGATTTTGAAACTTACATGATACAAGGGCTGGGGAAGTTTCTCCCTTAAAGGAAGGGGCTTGGAGAAAATCTTTTAGGATTAAAAACAAAAGTCTCTAGTGGTATCATTAGCACAGGTGGGACACAAGATTCACTTAAAAAAAATTTTTTTTTAATGTTTTATTTATGTTTGAGAGACAGAGAGACAGAGAGAGAGTGTGAGTGCACAAGTGGGGGAGGGGCTGAGAGAGAGGGAGACACAGAATCTGAAGCAGGCTCCAAGCTCTCAGTTGTTGGCACAGAACCCGATGCAGGGCTTGAACTCACAAACAATGAGATCATGACCTGAGCCGATGTCGGACACTCAACCAACTGAGCCACCCAGGTGCCCTGAATCGTTTTTTTCTAATTTTAACAAAAATTTTAATTTTATTTAAACCCAACTTAGTTAACGTATAGTGTAATAATGACTACAGGAGTAGACTGTAGTGATTCATCGCTTACATATGACACCCATTGCTCATCCCAAGAAGAAGATGCACCCTATTAAGTAGCAATCCTTTAGCAATATCCACATGTGAGGCTTGACCAAAGGACCAAGATCTCAGAAAAAGAGCTGCATTCTTCATCCTGGGTGCTGGGAAACCTGCCCAGTTCTCTGTTCCTTCCTCCAGGCCACCAATATATCTCTACCTTCAAGGCCCAGAGGTTTAAGAGGCATATTTTCTAGACTTCCTTCTCTTCTTACAAGCTGCAGAGGATCTGGGAGAGAGTGGGGAATCTTTGGTGACCCCAGTTATAATTTCAGGCCATTCTATCTCTTGGCAGAAGATAGGCAACTGCCCTTTTATTTCCATAGGGGAATGAATGAATGAATGAACGAGTGAGTACTTGGAATGACATTTCTGAAAGATTACCAACTCCTGATACACATCCTGTAAGGAACAGTTAGCAACTGAATGCCCAGGGTCAGAGCAGAAGAGGTGTGGGGGAATCGAGTGTTAGTATCTCAGCTCTTACAAGGCCCCAGACATGAAATAAGGTGAGTTGAACTCCCCACTGGCAGATGGCTTCTGAATTTCCAGCCTTGGAATTGCATGAGGAATGTGCTTTTGTTTCTATCACAGCTTACCAACTGTGTCTTAAATAGTGTGCCCAGCAAGGCATGGGAATGTTCCCTGTGAAAACATTCTGCTGCTCTTTGAGCTTTCAATTCAACGAATGGAAACTAGGAGGAACTAGATGGCTCTGTTACCAGATTTCCAGATGTTTGATATGTGTGCTGTCTTTTGCTGCCCTTTCCGGAGCTAGCAATGGGTTCAAGCAGAACTTTAGTCTTCTGAGTGAAGACTCATGTCTATTTTTCCCTTAGGTGGGGCAAATGTGGCCAGGGAGAGCTGGGCTACTTGCCTGGTGGTCAAAGGGCAACTGTTTGACTTTTGGGGAGGGGGCGGAAGGAGACGGAGCCATAGAGTAGGGTATAAAATTGCCAAGCGGTCTTTAGTCTCCCATTATATGCCCCTTGGTGGTGCAGCACTGAGCTTAGGAATCGGGACTCCTGGCTCTGACATGAGCTGTGTCTTGTACAATTTCCAGATATTTCAGATGTTGGTTTCCTTGGAGGTATGCTGACCCTGCTCCTATCTCCAGGTGGTCAGGGAGTGTGTTGAGGTACAGAATGTATAGAGTCCCAGTCTTTGGAGGCACACAGACCTGGATTCGAAGTATGGCAGAGTCATTTACTAGCTATAAGGCCATGGGAGGAATCTCAGAACGCACCCCCAGACCTACTGAATCAGAATCTGTGGAAGCAGAGCCTACATCATCAATAAGATTTCTTAGGCATTCTAAGGTGTGAGGCCACTGTGTCAGGGTTTCCCCTTTTTCCATCCTTTTCTAACCAAGTTCCCATTTTCTTAACATCAATTTCTTGCAGTAAATTCTTAATTTGAGCTCTTAGAGCAAGCACTTTTTTGTTTGCTTGTTTTTAACATAGGGCACTGGACTCTTGCAAAGAAGCATTCAAGAGGTCTTTGAACTTGAATACAAAAAAAATTACTTATTTTCAGTAACCTCAAACTAAAATGAAGCATGTTTCTCCATTATGAGCATAGGCAACACACTCCAGTAGCAATAGCAGTACTGTGACTCTCACCGTAGGAGACACTGATGTTTTCAGAGCACATTACATTTGTTGCAGAGGGCTTAAAAAATCATAAACTCTCATCATGACTTTGACATGATGGTAGCTGAGTTAATAAAGAAGCATATTTATTGTACCACAATTTAAAAAAATTATTTTAGGGGCGCCTGGGTGGCTCGGTCTGTTAAAGCCACCGACTCTTGATTTTGGCTCAAGTCATGATCTCAGGATTTATGAGAGGGAGCCAGAGCCCCCTCCTCCAGCTCTGTGCTGGCAGTGGGGAGCCTGCTTGGGATAATTCTCTCTCTCTGTCCCTCCCTCACTTGCACGTGCAGGTGCGCACATATACATGCTTGCTCTCTCTCTCTCAAAATAAACATTTAAAAATAATTATATTTCAGTATCATTGGTTTCCTTTGTAATCTCTGTTTTAAAACATTCATTTAAAAATATTATTCTAGGGGGGCGCCTGGGTGGCTTAGTCGGTTAAGCCTCCGACTTTCGCTTAGGTCATGATCTTGCGGTTTGTGGGTTCGAGCCCCACGTTGGGCTCTGTGCTGACTGCCAGCTCAGAGCCTGGAGCCTATTTCAGAGTCTGTATCTCCCTCTCTCTCTGACTCTTCCCTGCTCATGCTGTCTCTCTCTCTCTCTCTCTCCCTCCTAGAAATAAATAAAAATATTTTTTAAAAAATATTTAAAAAATAAAAATAAAAATATTATTCTAGGAAGGGGTTGGGTCAGAGCACAATGAACTTAAGAATCCTTGTACTAGGTGATATTCACTCACAGTGCCTCTCCAAGATGTAACTAACTCTTCTTGCCTAGCAGTCTTCCTGCTTAGTGAAATGAACTGCTAATGGACAGCAGTGTGAGGGAGCTATTGGAGATGGGAGTGGCCGTGGGCATAGGAGTTTCCTGTCAAATCTCACCTACAGCTTCCTGCACTGACCAGCTCCAGAAGGGTGCAGGAGCAAAGAACACCCCTCGCACATTTACTCAACTAGCCAGACTCCCCAGTCCTTGGGTTTGGCATTTAGGAACATCCATCTGTCATCTCCTGAAGCACCCAGGCTGTGGAGAAACTCCTCCAGGAAAACAGAATAGAAAGACCAGGTATTCGGTGTCTTTCTTATCATCCAAGGATCTGAGGAGGGATTTTACACATGCACCGGGTCTTATCCGGTACACCCCCCGCCCCCCCTCCGTCTCCAGGACGGCCAGACTCAAACGTAGTTGATTAGCTTGATAATTAACAACAACAGCAGCAGGAGCTTCTTGTGTGTCAGGCACCACACTAACTGCTTTGTAAATATTGCTTCATTTAATTCTACAACCCAACGAGATACACGATATTAGTTCCATTTCACAGTCACAGGAGGAGAAATGATAAGCAGTTCACCGCCACTTGCATTATCTCTGTATTAACTGTTATTAACATGCTATCTGCTCTGCTCAGTAAGTATTGGATGCTAGAGACCAGTGTGTAAAGAAACACATGCAATATGTTACAGATGGTATAATGTGCATGTGGTCAGGTGTGGGTGTTGTAGTGGGAAGGCTCACAAGCTCCTACCTTGGGGTGGGGGGTGGGGTTAGAATCCTGACTCCACCCCACTGGGCAATGACTTTTCTGTGTCTCTGTCTTCCTCTGAATCAAGGAGATAACAGTGTCTTCCTCAGTGGGAAGTGGGGATGGAAGGAGATAATCTATGTAAAGCATTTAGTGTAGCACTTGCACGCAGTAAGTTCAACATTTTATTATTACCATAATTTGTATTATGTATTTCTTAGGAAAGACATCAGAAAGTTGATTATATCCAAGATCTTTGGAGATAAGAATGTAGAACATTCCGGGCATGCCTTGAAAACAAAGAACAACTGAAACATAATGACTTCAAACTGGTTTTAGAGTGCATCTCTTGCGTTTGCAGAGAAAAGATAAACTCTCTTGCTCTGGTAAAACTACCCAGCTTTGTTTGGGAAGCGGCCCTTCCCCATGCCGTGGGGTTCTGACTTGGTGCCTCTTCATCGCAGGCCCCGGGGACTCGTTTCTGTTTCCCTCTGGATTTGCTAAGTTTGTGGGATGAACAGCTGCACTGTTGACAGACCATTTACCCATGGCCTAGAGAGAGGCTGCCCAAGGCATGGAGACCAAAACAGAGCTCCGAGGAGATCATCGGAACCTCTGGATCCATACGTGCCTGAAGCTGGACACAGACTGGAGGCCCCTGACTTGTGACTTCTCTGCTTAACCCACCTGAATTCAGTTTCCATCTTTGTAATTGAAAGAGGACTCCAGATATAGTTACAAATGCTATTTGAATATATCCCTGAGTTCTAGCTATACTCCAATGTCATATTTCATGACTTCCAGGATAGTTTTGTCTGCTCACTGCTTACAAATAATAATAATAAAAGAAGAAGAAGAAGAGAAGAAGAATTCCTATGCCTGATCTCTCTGCCAATCTGTTAACTATTATTGGGTTAAATAATTTGTTCAGAGAATAAGGAGCAGAGGTGAGATTTAAACTGAAGTTTGACTGCAAATCTGAGTTTTTTACTACACCAAGTCTCCTCATCACCTTGAGGTAAAAATGTTTTCCATCTGAATGCATCTTTGGCATTATGATCACAGTCAGTGAATAAACAGATTAATTTAATAAAATTCACTTTAAATGTCTTTTTTAGGTCAAATCTTTTTTAGAATTGTAACTAGAAGCGGTACTTTATATTACATCATTCAGGTCCAACCTCCCAGGCACACCCAAGTCTTTGTTTCCAAGAGAAAAATGTGAAATTAATGCATATTTTACAGTGACTTGTATGCAAGATAAACTAGGAGGGAATAAGCCTGGGAGTGCCCTCTGCCTTCAAGTAGCTTGAACTCCAGTGGGGAAGATTGACAGATAATGAATTAAATACCTCTCCTGCAAGCCAGTTAGGTGTATGGTGCCATCAGTGAAAATAATAGGCTATAGTCACAGAGGAAGGACCGAATATTCGTGGGAATGGGTACATCAGGGAAGGAAGATGCCAAGGAGGAGGAGATGTTGAGCTATGTCTTCACGCGTGAGAAGAATTCCTCTGAAGTCTGTGTAAGTCAAGTGATCTAGGAGTTTACAGTCAAAGCCAGACCCCAGAGTGCTCTAAGGCTTCGCTGCGGGCCGCCGTGCGCAGCCACCGCGCTGGGAGCAGGGATGCAACAGGAATGTCCACAGTCCTGGCCTCACAGAGCTGACGGTTGGGCGGAGACAGACCGACCAGAGTGTGTAGCTTAAGGCCCTGAGTGTGAAACTAGGGGTAAGCGTGGGGTGGGGTGCAGTGGGAGTGTGTGTCAGTGGCCCTGTCTCAGGCGGTCGGGACAGCTCAGATGGCCTGTGGTGGGTGAGCGCAGAGAGCGCCAGAAGGGGGCACTCGGCAGAGCGGTGGAAGCCGGCCTGGAAAACTAGCGATAAGGCGGCTGGCTGGGGGGAATGACAAGCACTTTCAGGGGGGCTAGGGGCAGGAGAGGCCGTGGGAGAATATGCCACCAGAAGGAGACGAGCACTGAAGAACACAGGGGGGATTTGGGATTGCCCCAGCCCCTCCCCTGCCTTTGACGTTAGCACTAATGTGAAGAATTCACATTTCTGTGAAATGGATTCAAGGCTTGGACAAAGGACTGGGGCGTAAGGGTGAACGACTGAGTTGCCTCTCACTTCTTTCTTAATCCCCCCTCTCTCAGCTCAGCCCCCGCGGAGGTCTGAGTGACCATCTCTCCCTCTGTAGTTTGTTACTCGGGCTCCTCGGCTCACCCTTCAGCTTCGCCCCCTAGTTCCTCACATATGAGCAACCCTGCTCCACGGCGTCCCGGAGACCAGAGGCGCATGGCTTCCTTCCACCCTCACCCCGGCCGCATGCATGTCTTCCCTTTCCTCCCTCTCCCTCTCCATGTCCTCTGGGCTGCGCACAGCAGCTCGCCTCAGCCCCGGCTGCTTTAACTCTCACCTCAGCACAGGTAGCCTGGCAAGAGGGAAAGAGCGAGGGAAGCAGGGAGGGGAAAGCCCAAGGGCTCACCTGCCGCCTCAGCCCCGGGTTCTGCTGCTTCTCCCACGCGCCTCATTTCACTTCCGGTCTCCACTTAGGCACCAGCCTAAAATGATGCATGGACACGTCAGGTGACCCTGGTCTTCAGGTTTCTCTCACACAGCCACACCTGCCAGATCGTCATGAAGTGTGAAGAGGGCAGGTATTAGAACATCTGTGCGTGGATTTTTGAGGCCCAGAGGACAGCTTTTTAAATCCTGGGTCGACCTCCTTTTTATTACTATACAGGAAAAGAGAATCTTTTTTTTTTTTTTTTTAACTTGCTTTAGGCATAGGAAAGCAAGAGAAAAACTCTAGGATTATAGTTTTGCCCCTATGGAAAGGTAGCAAAGGTTTTCACAGACACAGCTAGCCAAGCCCTGGGACCACCAGAGAAAAGGGGTGGCAGCGATAGCTCTGAGAGTGAGGTAGGCACCAGAGTCCTTTCTCATGACGACAATTTATTCTCCTGGGTTTTAGTCACTAAAGGATCAAACACACTCGGATCTAGAAGTCCATGCGGGAAATGCGGCTGTAAAATACAGCCACCCCCTACATCAAGGAGGAAAGCATTCTTTGTCTTACGTAGAACAATCCTGGGAGCAACCGTGTTGTACTGATGTTTGACCATTAGGGGGCAGAAGAAGATAAAACTTTTCCTCAGAAGGCTCCTCCAGCGCTGACCTCCCTAGTTCTTTTCCAGCTTTCTCTCTATGTATGGTCTGTTTCAGGCTAACTCTCTCAGGAGAGGTTTTAGAGGAAATTACAGCACAGTCTTTGAGGCAGGAAGGTTGAGCAATGATTCTCAAAGTGTGGTTCCCAGATTCTTGGGGGGGGGGGGGGGAGGTCACTGAGACACTTTCAGAGAGCCCATGAAGTCATTATTTGCCTCTTGCCCTGGGTTGTTATCTGCACCAATGACACAAAGACAATGATGGNAGTCTTTGAGGCAGGAAGGTTGAGCAATG